>NC_086182.1:37720000-37736014 GCF_023053635.1 Elgaria multicarinata webbii
GGGTTAGGGTTAGGGTTAGGGTTAGGGTTAGGGTTAGGGTTAGGGTTAGGGTTAGGGTTAGGGTTAGGGTTAGGGTTAGGGTTAGGGTTAGGGTTAGGGTTAGGGTTAGGGTTAGGGTTAGGGTTAGGGTTAGGGTTAGGGTTAGGGTTAGGGTTAGGGTTAGGGTTAGGGTTAGGGTTAGGGTTAGGGTTAGGGTTAGGGTTAGGGTTAGGGTTAGGGTTAGGGTTAGGGTTAGGGTTAGGGTTAGGGTTAGGGTTAGGGTTAGGGTTAGGGTTAGGGTTAGGGTTAGGGTTAGGGTTAGGGTTAGGGTTAGGGTTAGGGTTAGGGTTAGGGTTAGGGTTAGGGTTAGGGTTAGGGTTAGGGTTAGGGTTAGGGTTAGGGTTAGGGTTAGGGTTAGGGTTAGGGTTAGGGTTAGGGTTAGGGTTAGGGTTAGGGTTAGGGTTAGGGTTAGGGTTAGGGTTAGGGTTAGGGTTAGGGTTAGGGTTAGGGTTAGGGTTAGGGTTAGGGTTAGGGTTAGGGTTAGGGTTAGGGTTAGGGTTAGGGTTAGGGTTAGGGTTAGGGTTAGGGTTAGGGTTAGGGTTAGGGTTAGGGTTAGGGTTAGGGTTAGGGTTAGGGTTAGGGTTAGGGTTAGGGTTAGGGTTAGGGTTAGGGTTAGGGTTAGGGTTAGGGTTAGGGTTAGGGTTAGGGTTAGGGTTAGGGTTAGGGTTAGGGTTAGGGTTAGGGTTAGGGTTAGGGTTAGGGTTAGGGTTAGGGTTAGGGTTAGGGTTAGGGTTAGGGTTAGGGTTAGGGTTAGGGTTAGGGTTAGGGTTAGGGTTAGGGTTAGGGTTAGGGTTAGGGTTAGGGTTAGGGTTAGGGTTAGGGTTAGGGTTAGGGTTAGGGTTAGGGTTAGGGTTAGGGTTAGGGTTAGGGTTAGGGTTAGGGTTAGGGTTAGGGTTAGGGTTAGGGTTAGGGTTAGGGTTAGGGTTAGGGTTAGGGTTAGGGTTAGGGTTAGGGTTAGGGTTAGGGTTAGGGTTAGGGTTAGGGTTAGGGTTAGGGTTAGGGTTAGGGTTAGGGTTAGGGTTAGGGTTAGGGTTAGGGTTAGGGTTAGGGTTAGGGTTAGGGTTAGGGTTAGGGTTAGGGTTAGGGTTAGGGTTAGGGTTAGGGTTAGGGTTAGGGTTAGGGTTAGGGTTAGGGTTAGGGTTAGGGTTAGGGTTAGGGTTAGGGTTAGGGTTAGGGTTAGGGTTAGGGTTAGGGTTAGGGTTAGGGTTAGGGTTAGGGTTAGGGTTAGGGTTAGGGTTAGGGTTAGGGTTAGGGTTAGGGTTAGGGTTAGGGTTAGGGTTAGGGTTAGGGTTAGGGTTAGGGTTAGGGTTAGGGTTAGGGTTAGGGTTAGGGTTAGGGTTAGGGTTAGGGTTAGGGTTAGGGTTAGGGTTAGGGTTAGGGTTAGGGTTAGGGTTAGGGTTAGGGTTAGGGTTAGGGTTAGGGTTAGGGTTAGGGTTAGGGTTAGGGTTAGGGTTAGGGTTAGGGTTAGGGTTAGGGTTAGGGTTAGGGTTAGGGTTAGGGTTAGGGTTAGGGTTAGGGTTAGGGTTAGGGTTAGGGTTAGGGTTAGGGTTAGGGTTAGGGTTAGGGTTAGGGTTAGGGTTAGGGTTAGGGTTAGGGTTAGGGTTAGGGTTAGGGTTAGGGTTAGGGTTAGGGTTAGGGTTAGGGTTAGGGTTAGGGTTAGGGTTAGGGTTAGGGTTAGGGTTAGGGTTAGGGTTAGGGTTAGGGTTAGGGTTAGGGTTAGGGTTAGGGTTAGGGTTAGGGTTAGGGTTAGGGTTAGGGTTAGGGTTAGGGTTAGGGTTAGGGTTAGGGTTAGGGTTAGGGTTAGGGTTAGGGTTAGGGTTAGGGTTAGGGTTAGGGTTAGGGTTAGGGTTAGGGTTAGGGTTAGGGTTAGGGTTAGGGTTAGGGTTAGGGTTAGGGTTAGGGTTAGGGTTAGGGTTAGGGTTAGGGTTAGGGTTAGGGTTAGGGTTAGGGTTAGGGTTAGGGTTAGGGTTAGGGTTAGGGTTAGGGTTAGGGTTAGGGTTAGGGTTAGGGTTAGGGTTAGGGTTAGGGTTAGGGTTAGGGTTAGGGTTAGGGTTAGGGTTAGGGTTAGGGTTAGGGTTAGGGTTAGGGTTAGGGTTAGGGTTAGGGTTAGGGTTAGGGTTAGGGTTAGGGTTAGGGTTAGGGTTAGGGTTAGGGTTAGGGTTAGGGTTAGGGTTAGGGTTAGGGTTAGGGTTAGGGTTAGGGTTAGGGTTAGGGTTAGGGTTAGGGTTAGGGTTAGGGTTAGGGTTAGGGTTAGGGTTAGGGTTAGGGTTAGGGTTAGGGTTAGGGTTAGGGTTAGGGTTAGGGTTAGGGTTAGGGTTAGGGTTAGGGTTAGGGTTAGGGTTAGGGTTAGGGTTAGGGTTAGGGTTAGGGTTAGGGTTAGGGTTAGGGTTAGGGTTAGGGTTAGGGTTAGGGTTAGGGTTAGGGTTAGGGTTAGGGTTAGGGTTAGGGTTAGGGTTAGGGTTAGGGTTAGGGTTAGGGTTAGGGTTAGGGTTAGGGTTAGGGTTAGGGTTAGGGTTAGGGTTAGGGTTAGGGTTAGGGTTAGGGTTAGGGTTAGGGTTAGGGTTAGGGTTAGGGTTAGGGTTAGGGTTAGGGTTAGGGTTAGGGTTAGGGTTAGGGTTAGGGTTAGGGTTAGGGTTAGGGTTAGGGTTAGGGTTAGGGTTAGGGTTAGGGTTAGGGTTAGGGTTAGGGTTAGGGTTAGGGTTAGGGTTAGGGTTAGGGTTAGGGTTAGGGTTAGGGTTAGGGTTAGGGTTAGGGTTAGGGTTAGGGTTAGGGTTAGGGTTAGGGTTAGGGTTAGGGTTAGGGTTAGGGTTAGGGTTAGGGTTAGGGTTAGGGTTAGGGTTAGGGTTAGGGTTAGGGTTAGGGTTAGGGTTAGGGTTAGGGTTAGGGTTAGGGTTAGGGTTAGGGTTAGGGTTAGGGTTAGGGTTAGGGTTAGGGTTAGGGTTAGGGTTAGGGTTAGGGTTAGGGTTAGGGTTAGGGTTAGGGTTAGGGTTAGGGTTAGGGTTAGGGTTAGGGTTAGGGTTAGGGTTAGGGTTAGGGTTAGGGTTAGGGTTAGGGTTAGGGTTAGGGTTAGGGTTAGGGTTAGGGTTAGGGTTAGGGTTAGGGTTAGGGTTAGGGTTAGGGTTAGGGTTAGGGTTAGGGTTAGGGTTAGGGTTAGGGTTAGGGTTAGGGTTAGGGTTAGGGTTAGGGTTAGGGTTAGGGTTAGGGTTAGGGTTAGGGTTAGGGTTAGGGTTAGGGTTAGGGTTAGGGTTAGGGTTAGGGTTAGGGTTAGGGTTAGGGTTAGGGTTAGGGTTAGGGTTAGGGTTAGGGTTAGGGTTAGGGTTAGGGTTAGGGTTAGGGTTAGGGTTAGGGTTAGGGTTAGGGTTAGGGTTAGGGTTAGGGTTAGGGTTAGGGTTAGGGTTAGGGTTAGGGTTAGGGTTAGGGTTAGGGTTAGGGTTAGGGTTAGGGTTAGGGTTAGGGTTAGGGTTAGGGTTAGGGTTAGGGTTAGGGTTAGGGTTAGGGTTAGGGTTAGGGTTAGGGTTAGGGTTAGGGTTAGGGTTAGGGTTAGGGTTAGGGTTAGGGTTAGGGTTAGGGTTAGGGTTAGGGTTAGGGTTAGGGTTAGGGTTAGGGTTAGGGTTAGGGTTAGGGTTAGGGTTAGGGTTAGGGTTAGGGTTAGGGTTAGGGTTAGGGTTAGGGTTAGGGTTAGGGTTAGGGTTAGGGTTAGGGTTAGGGTTAGGGTTAGGGTTAGGGTTAGGGTTAGGGTTAGGGTTAGGGTTAGGGTTAGGGTTAGGGTTAGGGTTAGGGTTAGGGTTAGGGTTAGGGTTAGGGTTAGGGTTAGGGTTAGGGTTAGGGTTAGGGTTAGGGTTAGGGTTAGGGTTAGGGTTAGGGTTAGGGTTAGGGTTAGGGTTAGGGTTAGGGTTAGGGTTAGGGTTAGGGTTAGGGTTAGGGTTAGGGTTAGGGTTAGGGTTAGGGTTAGGGTTAGGGTTAGGGTTAGGGTTAGGGTTAGGGTTAGGGTTAGGGTTAGGGTTAGGGTTAGGGTTAGGGTTAGGGTTAGGGTTAGGGTTAGGGTTAGGGTTAGGGTTAGGGTTAGGGTTAGGGTTAGGGTTAGGGTTAGGGTTAGGGTTAGGGTTAGGGTTAGGGTTAGGGTTAGGGTTAGGGTTAGGGTTAGGGTTAGGGTTAGGGTTAGGGTTAGGGTTAGGGTTAGGGTTAGGGTTAGGGTTAGGGTTAGGGTTAGGGTTAGGGTTAGGGTTAGGGTTAGGGTTAGGGTTAGGGTTAGGGTTAGGGTTAGGGTTAGGGTTAGGGTTAGGGTTAGGGTTAGGGTTAGGGTTAGGGTTAGGGTTAGGGTTAGGGTTAGGGTTAGGGTTAGGGTTAGGGTTAGGGTTAGGGTTAGGGTTAGGGTTAGGGTTAGGGTTAGGGTTAGGGTTAGGGTTAGGGTTAGGGTTAGGGTTAGGGTTAGGGTTAGGGTTAGGGTTAGGGTTAGGGTTAGGGTTAGGGTTAGGGTTAGGGTTAGGGTTAGGGTTAGGGTTAGGGTTAGGGTTAGGGTTAGGGTTAGGGTTAGGGTTAGGGTTAGGGTTAGGGTTAGGGTTAGGGTTAGGGTTAGGGTTAGGGTTAGGGTTAGGGTTAGGGTTAGGGTTAGGGTTAGGGTTAGGGTTAGGGTTAGGGTTAGGGTTAGGGTTAGGGTTAGGGTTAGGGTTAGGGTTAGGGTTAGGGTTAGGGTTAGGGTTAGGGTTAGGGTTAGGGTTAGGGTTAGGGTTAGGGTTAGGGTTAGGGTTAGGGTTAGGGTTAGGGTTAGGGTTAGGGTTAGGGTTAGGGTTAGGGTTAGGGTTAGGGTTAGGGTTAGGGTTAGGGTTAGGGTTAGGGTTAGGGTTAGGGTTAGGGTTAGGGTTAGGGTTAGGGTTAGGGTTAGGGTTAGGGTTAGGGTTAGGGTTAGGGTTAGGGTTAGGGTTAGGGTTAGGGTTAGGGTTAGGGTTAGGGTTAGGGTTAGGGTTAGGGTTAGGGTTAGGGTTAGGGTTAGGGTTAGGGTTAGGGTTAGGGTTAGGGTTAGGGTTAGGGTTAGGGTTAGGGTTAGGGTTAGGGTTAGGGTTAGGGTTAGGGTTAGGGTTAGGGTTAGGGTTAGGGTTAGGGTTAGGGTTAGGGTTAGGGTTAGGGTTAGGGTTAGGGTTAGGGTTAGGGTTAGGGTTAGGGTTAGGGTTAGGGTTAGGGTTAGGGTTAGGGTTAGGGTTAGGGTTAGGGTTAGGGTTAGGGTTAGGGTTAGGGTTAGGGTTAGGGTTAGGGTTAGGGTTAGGGTTAGGGTTAGGGTTAGGGTTAGGGTTAGGGTTAGGGTTAGGGTTAGGGTTAGGGTTAGGGTTAGGGTTAGGGTTAGGGTTAGGGTTAGGGTTAGGGTTAGGGTTAGGGTTAGGGTTAGGGTTAGGGTTAGGGTTAGGGTTAGGGTTAGGGTTAGGGTTAGGGTTAGGGTTAGGGTTAGGGTTAGGGTTAGGGTTAGGGTTAGGGTTAGGGTTAGGGTTAGGGTTAGGGTTAGGGTTAGGGTTAGGGTTAGGGTTAGGGTTAGGGTTAGGGTTAGGGTTAGGGTTAGGGTTAGGGTTAGGGTTAGGGTTAGGGTTAGGGTTAGGGTTAGGGTTAGGGTTAGGGTTAGGGTTAGGGTTAGGGTTAGGGTTAGGGTTAGGGTTAGGGTTAGGGTTAGGGTTAGGGTTAGGGTTAGGGTTAGGGTTAGGGTTAGGGTTAGGGTTAGGGTTAGGGTTAGGGTTAGGGTTAGGGTTAGGGTTAGGGTTAGGGTTAGGGTTAGGGTTAGGGTTAGGGTTAGGGTTAGGGTTAGGGTTAGGGTTAGGGTTAGGGTTAGGGTTAGGGTTAGGGTTAGGGTTAGGGTTAGGGTTAGGGTTAGGGTTAGGGTTAGGGTTAGGGTTAGGGTTAGGGTTAGGGTTAGGGTTAGGGTTAGGGTTAGGGTTAGGGTTAGGGTTAGGGTTAGGGTTAGGGTTAGGGTTAGGGTTAGGGTTAGGGTTAGGGTTAGGGTTAGGGTTAGGGTTAGGGTTAGGGTTAGGGTTAGGGTTAGGGTTAGGGTTAGGGTTAGGGTTAGGGTTAGGGTTAGGGTTAGGGTTAGGGTTAGGGTTAGGGTTAGGGTTAGGGTTAGGGTTAGGGTTAGGGTTAGGGTTAGGGTTAGGGTTAGGGTTAGGGTTAGGGTTAGGGTTAGGGTTAGGGTTAGGGTTAGGGTTAGGGTTAGGGTTAGGGTTAGGGTTAGGGTTAGGGTTAGGGTTAGGGTTAGGGTTAGGGTTAGGGTTAGGGTTAGGGTTAGGGTTAGGGTTAGGGTTAGGGTTAGGGTTAGGGTTAGGGTTAGGGTTAGGGTTAGGGTTAGGGTTAGGGTTAGGGTTAGGGTTAGGGTTAGGGTTAGGGTTAGGGTTAGGGTTAGGGTTAGGGTTAGGGTTAGGGTTAGGGTTAGGGTTAGGGTTAGGGTTAGGGTTAGGGTTAGGGTTAGGGTTAGGGTTAGGGTTAGGGTTAGGGTTAGGGTTAGGGTTAGGGTTAGGGTTAGGGTTAGGGTTAGGGTTAGGGTTAGGGTTAGGGTTAGGGTTAGGGTTAGGGTTAGGGTTAGGGTTAGGGTTAGGGTTAGGGTTAGGGTTAGGGTTAGGGTTAGGGTTAGGGTTAGGGTTAGGGTTAGGGTTAGGGTTAGGGTTAGGGTTAGGGTTAGGGTTAGGGTTAGGGTTAGGGTTAGGGTTAGGGTTAGGGTTAGGGTTAGGGTTAGGGTTAGGGTTAGGGTTAGGGTTAGGGTTAGGGTTAGGGTTAGGGTTAGGGTTAGGGTTAGGGTTAGGGTTAGGGTTAGGGTTAGGGTTAGGGTTAGGGTTAGGGTTAGGGTTAGGGTTAGGGTTAGGGTTAGGGTTAGGGTTAGGGTTAGGGTTAGGGTTAGGGTTAGGGTTAGGGTTAGGGTTAGGGTTAGGGTTAGGGTTAGGGTTAGGGTTAGGGTTAGGGTTAGGGTTAGGGTTAGGGTTAGGGTTAGGGTTAGGGTTAGGGTTAGGGTTAGGGTTAGGGTTAGGGTTAGGGTTAGGGTTAGGGTTAGGGTTAGGGTTAGGGTTAGGGTTAGGGTTAGGGTTAGGGTTAGGGTTAGGGTTAGGGTTAGGGTTAGGGTTAGGGTTAGGGTTAGGGTTAGGGTTAGGGTTAGGGTTAGGGTTAGGGTTAGGGTTAGGGTTAGGGTTAGGGTTAGGGTTAGGGTTAGGGTTAGGGTTAGGGTTAGGGTTAGGGTTAGGGTTAGGGTTAGGGTTAGGGTTAGGGTTAGGGTTAGGGTTAGGGTTAGGGTTAGGGTTAGGGTTAGGGTTAGGGTTAGGGTTAGGGTTAGGGTTAGGGTTAGGGTTAGGGTTAGGGTTAGGGTTAGGGTTAGGGTTAGGGTTAGGGTTAGGGTTAGGGTTAGGGTTAGGGTTAGGGTTAGGGTTAGGGTTAGGGTTAGGGTTAGGGTTAGGGTTAGGGTTAGGGTTAGGGTTAGGGTTAGGGTTAGGGTTAGGGTTAGGGTTAGGGTTAGGGTTAGGGTTAGGGTTAGGGTTAGGGTTAGGGTTAGGGTTAGGGTTAGGGTTAGGGTTAGGGTTAGGGTTAGGGTTAGGGTTAGGGTTAGGGTTAGGGTTAGGGTTAGGGTTAGGGTTAGGGTTAGGGTTAGGGTTAGGGTTAGGGTTAGGGTTAGGGTTAGGGTTAGGGTTAGGGTTAGGGTTAGGGTTAGGGTTAGGGTTAGGGTTAGGGTTAGGGTTAGGGTTAGGGTTAGGGTTAGGGTTAGGGTTAGGGTTAGGGTTAGGGTTAGGGTTAGGGTTAGGGTTAGGGTTAGGGTTAGGGTTAGGGTTAGGGTTAGGGTTAGGGTTAGGGTTAGGGTTAGGGTTAGGGTTAGGGTTAGGGTTAGGGTTAGGGTTAGGGTTAGGGTTAGGGTTAGGGTTAGGGTTAGGGTTAGGGTTAGGGTTAGGGTTAGGGTTAGGGTTAGGGTTAGGGTTAGGGTTAGGGTTAGGGTTAGGGTTAGGGTTAGGGTTAGGGTTAGGGTTAGGGTTAGGGTTAGGGTTAGGGTTAGGGTTAGGGTTAGGGTTAGGGTTAGGGTTAGGGTTAGGGTTAGGGTTAGGGTTAGGGTTAGGGTTAGGGTTAGGGTTAGGGTTAGGGTTAGGGTTAGGGTTAGGGTTAGGGTTAGGGTTAGGGTTAGGGTTAGGGTTAGGGTTAGGGTTAGGGTTAGGGTTAGGGTTAGGGTTAGGGTTAGGGTTAGGGTTAGGGTTAGGGTTAGGGTTAGGGTTAGGGTTAGGGTTAGGGTTAGGGTTAGGGTTAGGGTTAGGGTTAGGGTTAGGGTTAGGGTTAGGGTTAGGGTTAGGGTTAGGGTTAGGGTTAGGGTTAGGGTTAGGGTTAGGGTTAGGGTTAGGGTTAGGGTTAGGGTTAGGGTTAGGGTTAGGGTTAGGGTTAGGGTTAGGGTTAGGGTTAGGGTTAGGGTTAGGGTTAGGGTTAGGGTTAGGGTTAGGGTTAGGGTTAGGGTTAGGGTTAGGGTTAGGGTTAGGGTTAGGGTTAGGGTTAGGGTTAGGGTTAGGGTTAGGGTTAGGGTTAGGGTTAGGGTTAGGGTTAGGGTTAGGGTTAGGGTTAGGGTTAGGGTTAGGGTTAGGGTTAGGGTTAGGGTTAGGGTTAGGGTTAGGGTTAGGGTTAGGGTTAGGGTTAGGGTTAGGGTTAGGGTTAGGGTTAGGGTTAGGGTTAGGGTTAGGGTTAGGGTTAGGGTTAGGGTTAGGGTTAGGGTTAGGGTTAGGGTTAGGGTTAGGGTTAGGGTTAGGGTTAGGGTTAGGGTTAGGGTTAGGGTTAGGGTTAGGGTTAGGGTTAGGGTTAGGGTTAGGGTTAGGGTTAGGGTTAGGGTTAGGGTTAGGGTTAGGGTTAGGGTTAGGGTTAGGGTTAGGGTTAGGGTTAGGGTTAGGGTTAGGGTTAGGGTTAGGGTTAGGGTTAGGGTTAGGGTTAGGGTTAGGGTTAGGGTTAGGGTTAGGGTTAGGGTTAGGGTTAGGGTTAGGGTTAGGGTTAGGGTTAGGGTTAGGGTTAGGGTTAGGGTTAGGGTTAGGGTTAGGGTTAGGGTTAGGGTTAGGGTTAGGGTTAGGGTTAGGGTTAGGGTTAGGGTTAGGGTTAGGGTTAGGGTTAGGGTTAGGGTTAGGGTTAGGGTTAGGGTTAGGGTTAGGGTTAGGGTTAGGGTTAGGGTTAGGGTTAGGGTTAGGGTTAGGGTTAGGGTTAGGGTTAGGGTTAGGGTTAGGGTTAGGGTTAGGGTTAGGGTTAGGGTTAGGGTTAGGGTTAGGGTTAGGGTTAGGGTTAGGGTTAGGGTTAGGGTTAGGGTTAGGGTTAGGGTTAGGGTTAGGGTTAGGGTTAGGGTTAGGGTTAGGGTTAGGGTTAGGGTTAGGGTTAGGGTTAGGGTTAGGGTTAGGGTTAGGGTTAGGGTTAGGGTTAGGGTTAGGGTTAGGGTTAGGGTTAGGGTTAGGGTTAGGGTTAGGGTTAGGGTTAGGGTTAGGGTTAGGGTTAGGGTTAGGGTTAGGGTTAGGGTTAGGGTTAGGGTTAGGGTTAGGGTTAGGGTTAGGGTTAGGGTTAGGGTTAGGGTTAGGGTTAGGGTTAGGGTTAGGGTTAGGGTTAGGGTTAGGGTTAGGGTTAGGGTTAGGGTTAGGGTTAGGGTTAGGGTTAGGGTTAGGGTTAGGGTTAGGGTTAGGGTTAGGGTTAGGGTTAGGGTTAGGGTTAGGGTTAGGGTTAGGGTTAGGGTTAGGGTTAGGGTTAGGGTTAGGGTTAGGGTTAGGGTTAGGGTTAGGGTTAGGGTTAGGGTTAGGGTTAGGGTTAGGGTTAGGGTTAGGGTTAGGGTTAGGGTTAGGGTTAGGGTTAGGGTTAGGGTTAGGGTTAGGGTTAGGGTTAGGGTTAGGGTTAGGGTTAGGGTTAGGGTTAGGGTTAGGGTTAGGGTTAGGGTTAGGGTTAGGGTTAGGGTTAGGGTTAGGGTTAGGGTTAGGGTTAGGGTTAGGGTTAGGGTTAGGGTTAGGGTTAGGGTTAGGGTTAGGGTTAGGGTTAGGGTTAGGGTTAGGGTTAGGGTTAGGGTTAGGGTTAGGGTTAGGGTTAGGGTTAGGGTTAGGGTTAGGGTTAGGGTTAGGGTTAGGGTTAGGGTTAGGGTTAGGGTTAGGGTTAGGGTTAGGGTTAGGGTTAGGGTTAGGGTTAGGGTTAGGGTTAGGGTTAGGGTTAGGGTTAGGGTTAGGGTTAGGGTTAGGGTTAGGGTTAGGGTTAGGGTTAGGGTTAGGGTTAGGGTTAGGGTTAGGGTTAGGGTTAGGGTTAGGGTTAGGGTTAGGGTTAGGGTTAGGGTTAGGGTTAGGGTTAGGGTTAGGGTTAGGGTTAGGGTTAGGGTTAGGGTTAGGGTTAGGGTTAGGGTTAGGGTTAGGGTTAGGGTTAGGGTTAGGGTTAGGGTTAGGGTTAGGGTTAGGGTTAGGGTTAGGGTTAGGGTTAGGGTTAGGGTTAGGGTTAGGGTTAGGGTTAGGGTTAGGGTTAGGGTTAGGGTTAGGGTTAGGGTTAGGGTTAGGGTTAGGGTTAGGGTTAGGGTTAGGGTTAGGGTTAGGGTTAGGGTTAGGGTTAGGGTTAGGGTTAGGGTTAGGGTTAGGGTTAGGGTTAGGGTTAGGGTTAGGGTTAGGGTTAGGGTTAGGGTTAGGGTTAGGGTTAGGGTTAGGGTTAGGGTTAGGGTTAGGGTTAGGGTTAGGGTTAGGGTTAGGGTTAGGGTTAGGGTTAGGGTTAGGGTTAGGGTTAGGGTTAGGGTTAGGGTTAGGGTTAGGGTTAGGGTTAGGGTTAGGGTTAGGGTTAGGGTTAGGGTTAGGGTTAGGGTTAGGGTTAGGGTTAGGGTTAGGGTTAGGGTTAGGGTTAGGGTTAGGGTTAGGGTTAGGGTTAGGGTTAGGGTTAGGGTTAGGGTTAGGGTTAGGGTTAGGGTTAGGGTTAGGGTTAGGGTTAGGGTTAGGGTTAGGGTTAGGGTTAGGGTTAGGGTTAGGGTTAGGGTTAGGGTTAGGGTTAGGGTTAGGGTTAGGGTTAGGGTTAGGGTTAGGGTTAGGGTTAGGGTTAGGGTTAGGGTTAGGGTTAGGGTTAGGGTTAGGGTTAGGGTTAGGGTTAGGGTTAGGGTTAGGGTTAGGGTTAGGGTTAGGGTTAGGGTTAGGGTTAGGGTTAGGGTTAGGGTTAGGGTTAGGGTTAGGGTTAGGGTTAGGGTTAGGGTTAGGGTTAGGGTTAGGGTTAGGGTTAGGGTTAGGGTTAGGGTTAGGGTTAGGGTTAGGGTTAGGGTTAGGGTTAGGGTTAGGGTTAGGGTTAGGGTTAGGGTTAGGGTTAGGGTTAGGGTTAGGGTTAGGGTTAGGGTTAGGGTTAGGGTTAGGGTTAGGGTTAGGGTTAGGGTTAGGGTTAGGGTTAGGGTTAGGGTTAGGGTTAGGGTTAGGGTTAGGGTTAGGGTTAGGGTTAGGGTTAGGGTTAGGGTTAGGGTTAGGGTTAGGGTTAGGGTTAGGGTTAGGGTTAGGGTTAGGGTTAGGGTTAGGGTTAGGGTTAGGGTTAGGGTTAGGGTTAGGGTTAGGGTTAGGGTTAGGGTTAGGGTTAGGGTTAGGGTTAGGGTTAGGGTTAGGGTTAGGGTTAGGGTTAGGGTTAGGGTTAGGGTTAGGGTTAGGGTTAGGGTTAGGGTTAGGGTTAGGGTTAGGGTTAGGGTTAGGGTTAGGGTTAGGGTTAGGGTTAGGGTTAGGGTTAGGGTTAGGGTTAGGGTTAGGGTTAGGGTTAGGGTTAGGGTTAGGGTTAGGGTTAGGGTTAGGGTTAGGGTTAGGGTTAGGGTTAGGGTTAGGGTTAGGGTTAGGGTTAGGGTTAGGGTTAGGGTTAGGGTTAGGGTTAGGGTTAGGGTTAGGGTTAGGGTTAGGGTTAGGGTTAGGGTTAGGGTTAGGGTTAGGGTTAGGGTTAGGGTTAGGGTTAGGGTTAGGGTTAGGGTTAGGGTTAGGGTTAGGGTTAGGGTTAGGGTTAGGGTTAGGGTTAGGGTTAGGGTTAGGGTTAGGGTTAGGGTTAGGGTTAGGGTTAGGGTTAGGGTTAGGGTTAGGGTTAGGGTTAGGGTTAGGGTTAGGGTTAGGGTTAGGGTTAGGGTTAGGGTTAGGGTTAGGGTTAGGGTTAGGGTTAGGGTTAGGGTTAGGGTTAGGGTTAGGGTTAGGGTTAGGGTTAGGGTTAGGGTTAGGGTTAGGGTTAGGGTTAGGGTTAGGGTTAGGGTTAGGGTTAGGGTTAGGGTTAGGGTTAGGGTTAGGGTTAGGGTTAGGGTTAGGGTTAGGGTTAGGGTTAGGGTTAGGGTTAGGGTTAGGGTTAGGGTTAGGGTTAGGGTTAGGGTTAGGGTTAGGGTTAGGGTTAGGGTTAGGGTTAGGGTTAGGGTTAGGGTTAGGGTTAGGGTTAGGGTTAGGGTTAGGGTTAGGGTTAGGGTTAGGGTTAGGGTTAGGGTTAGGGTTAGGGTTAGGGTTAGGGTTAGGGTTAGGGTTAGGGTTAGGGTTAGGGTTAGGGTTAGGGTTAGGGTTAGGGTTAGGGTTAGGGTTAGGGTTAGGGTTAGGGTTAGGGTTAGGGTTAGGGTTAGGGTTAGGGTTAGGGTTAGGGTTAGGGTTAGGGTTAGGGTTAGGGTTAGGGTTAGGGTTAGGGTTAGGGTTAGGGTTAGGGTTAGGGTTAGGGTTAGGGTTAGGGTTAGGGTTAGGGTTAGGGTTAGGGTTAGGGTTAGGGTTAGGGTTAGGGTTAGGGTTAGGGTTAGGGTTAGGGTTAGGGTTAGGGTTAGGGTTAGGGTTAGGGTTAGGGTTAGGGTTAGGGTTAGGGTTAGGGTTAGGGTTAGGGTTAGGGTTAGGGTTAGGGTTAGGGTTAGGGTTAGGGTTAGGGTTAGGGTTAGGGTTAGGGTTAGGGTTAGGGTTAGGGTTAGGGTTAGGGTTAGGGTTAGGGTTAGGGTTAGGGTTAGGGTTAGGGTTAGGGTTAGGGTTAGGGTTAGGGTTAGGGTTAGGGTTAGGGTTAGGGTTAGGGTTAGGGTTAGGGTTAGGGTTAGGGTTAGGGTTAGGGTTAGGGTTAGGGTTAGGGTTAGGGTTAGGGTTAGGGTTAGGGTTAGGGTTAGGGTTAGGGTTAGGGTTAGGGTTAGGGTTAGGGTTAGGGTTAGGGTTAGGGTTAGGGTTAGGGTTAGGGTTAGGGTTAGGGTTAGGGTTAGGGTTAGGGTTAGGGTTAGGGTTAGGGTTAGGGTTAGGGTTAGGGTTAGGGTTAGGGTTAGGGTTAGGGTTAGGGTTAGGGTTAGGGTTAGGGTTAGGGTTAGGGTTAGGGTTAGGGTTAGGGTTAGGGTTAGGGTTAGGGTTAGGGTTAGGGTTAGGGTTAGGGTTAGGGTTAGGGTTAGGGTTAGGGTTAGGGTTAGGGTTAGGGTTAGGGTTAGGGTTAGGGTTAGGGTTAGGGTTAGGGTTAGGGTTAGGGTTAGGGTTAGGGTTAGGGTTAGGGTTAGGGTTAGGGTTAGGGTTAGGGTTAGGGTTAGGGTTAGGGTTAGGGTTAGGGTTAGGGTTAGGGTTAGGGTTAGGGTTAGGGTTAGGGTTAGGGTTAGGGTTAGGGTTAGGGTTAGGGTTAGGGTTAGGGTTAGGGTTAGGGTTAGGGTTAGGGTTAGGGTTAGGGTTAGGGTTAGGGTTAGGGTTAGGGTTAGGGTTAGGGTTAGGGTTAGGGTTAGGGTTAGGGTTAGGGTTAGGGTTAGGGTTAGGGTTAGGGTTAGGGTTAGGGTTAGGGTTAGGGTTAGGGTTAGGGTTAGGGTTAGGGTTAGGGTTAGGGTTAGGGTTAGG
This sequence comes from Elgaria multicarinata webbii, assembly GCF_023053635.1. Classification (NCBI taxonomy): domain Eukaryota; kingdom Metazoa; phylum Chordata; class Lepidosauria; order Squamata; family Anguidae; genus Elgaria; species Elgaria multicarinata. The sequence goes on from NC_086182.1 coordinate 37,733,779, forward strand.
GTTAGGGTTAGGGTTAGGGTTAGGGTTAGGGTTAGGGTTAGGGTTAGGGTTAGGGTTAGGGTTAGGGTTAGGGTTAGGGTTAGGGTTAGGGTTAGGGTTAGGGTTAGGGTTAGGGTTAGGGTTAGGGTTAGGGTTAGGGTTAGGGTTAGGGTTAGGGTTAGGGTTAGGGTTAGGGTTAGGGTTAGGGTTAGGGTTAGGGTTAGGGTTAGGGTTAGGGTTAGGGTTAGGGTTAGGGTTAGGGTTAGGGTTAGGGTTAGGGTTAGGGTTAGGGTTAGGGTTAGGGTTAGGGTTAGGGTTAGGGTTAGGGTTAGGGTTAGGGTTAGGGTTAGGGTTAGGGTTAGGGTTAGGGTTAGGGTTAGGGTTAGGGTTAGGGTTAGGGTTAGGGTTAGGGTTAGGGTTAGGGTTAGGGTTAGGGTTAGGGTTAGGGTTAGGGTTAGGGTTAGGGTTAGGGTTAGGGTTAGGGTTAGGGTTAGGGTTAGGGTTAGGGTTAGGGTTAGGGTTAGGGTTAGGGTTAGGGTTAGGGTTAGGGTTAGGGTTAGGGTTAGGGTTAGGGTTAGGGTTAGGGTTAGGGTTAGGGTTAGGGTTAGGGTTAGGGTTAGGGTTAGGGTTAGGGTTAGGGTTAGGGTTAGGGTTAGGGTTAGGGTTAGGGTTAGGGTTAGGGTTAGGGTTAGGGTTAGGGTTAGGGTTAGGGTTAGGGTTAGGGTTAGGGTTAGGGTTAGGGTTAGGGTTAGGGTTAGGGTTAGGGTTAGGGTTAGGGTTAGGGTTAGGGTTAGGGTTAGGGTTAGGGTTAGGGTTAGGGTTAGGGTTAGGGTTAGGGTTAGGGTTAGGGTTAGGGTTAGGGTTAGGGTTAGGGTTAGGGTTAGGGTTAGGGTTAGGGTTAGGGTTAGGGTTAGGGTTAGGGTTAGGGTTAGGGTTAGGGTTAGGGTTAGGGTTAGGGTTAGGGTTAGGGTTAGGGTTAGGGTTAGGGTTAGGGTTAGGGTTAGGGTTAGGGTTAGGGTTAGGGTTAGGGTTAGGGTTAGGGTTAGGGTTAGGGTTAGGGTTAGGGTTAGGGTTAGGGTTAGGGTTAGGGTTAGGGTTAGGGTTAGGGTTAGGGTTAGGGTTAGGGTTAGGGTTAGGGTTAGGGTTAGGGTTAGGGTTAGGGTTAGGGTTAGGGTTAGGGTTAGGGTTAGGGTTAGGGTTAGGGTTAGGGTTAGGGTTAGGGTTAGGGTTAGGGTTAGGGTTAGGGTTAGGGTTAGGGTTAGGGTTAGGGTTAGGGTTAGGGTTAGGGTTAGGGTTAGGGTTAGGGTTAGGGTTAGGGTTAGGGTTAGGGTTAGGGTTAGGGTTAGGGTTAGGGTTAGGGTTAGGGTTAGGGTTAGGGTTAGGGTTAGGGTTAGGGTTAGGGTTAGGGTTAGGGTTAGGGTTAGGGTTAGGGTTAGGGTTAGGGTTAGGGTTAGGGTTAGGGTTAGGGTTAGGGTTAGGGTTAGGGTTAGGGTTAGGGTTAGGGTTAGGGTTAGGGTTAGGGTTAGGGTTAGGGTTAGGGTTAGGGTTAGGGTTAGGGTTAGGGTTAGGGTTAGGGTTAGGGTTAGGGTTAGGGTTAGGGTTAGGGTTAGGGTTAGGGTTAGGGTTAGGGTTAGGGTTAGGGTTAGGGTTAGGGTTAGGGTTGAGGGTTAGGGTTAGGGTTAGGGTTAGGGTTAGGGTTAGGGTTAGGGTTAGGGTTAGGGTTAGGGTTAGGGTTAGGGTTAGGGTTAGGGTTAGGGTTAGGGTTAGGGTTAGGGTTAGGGTTAGGGTTAGGGTTAGGGTTAGGGTTAGGGTTAGGGTTAGGGTTAGGGTTAGGGTTAGGGTTAGGGTTAGGGTTAGGGTTAGGGTTAGGGTTAGGGTTAGGGTTAGGGTTAGGGTTAGGGTTAGGGTTAGGGTTAGGGTTAGGGTTAGGGTTAGGGTTAGGGTTAGGGTTAGGGTTAGGGTTAGGGTTAGGGTTAGGGTTAGGGTTAGGGTTAGGGTTAGGGTTAGGGTTAGGGTTAGGGTTAGGGTTAGGGTTAGGGTTAGGGTTAGGGTTAGGGTTAGGGTTAGGGTTAGGGTTAGGGTTAGGGTTAGGGTTAGGGTTAGGGTTAGGGTTAGGGTTAGGGTTAGGGTTAGGGTTAGGGTTAGGGTTAGGGTTAGGGTTAGGGTTAGGGTTAGGGTTAGGGTTAGGGTTAGGGTTAGGGTTAGGGTTAGGGTTAGGGTTAGGGTTAGGGTTAGGGTTAGGGTTAGGGTTAGGGTT